>NW_025767615.1:407500-424348 GCF_003918875.1 Haliotis rubra | reverse complement strand
AGTGTTGATGGTCTACGTGGGTTATATGGTCACAACAGTGTGGATGGTCTACATAAGGTATAATAGTGTGGATGGGCTATATGGTCACAACAGTGTGGATGGTCTATGTGGGGTATATGGTCACAACAGTGTGGATGGTCTACGTGGGGTATATGGCCACAACAGTGTGGATGGTCTATGTGGGGTATATGGTCACAACAGTGTGGATGGTCTACGTGGGGTATATGGTCATAACAGTGTGGATGGTCTACGTGGGGTATATGGCCACAACAGTGTGGATGGTCTATGTGGGGTATATGGTCACAACAGTGTGAATGGTCTACGTGGGGTATATGGTGACAACAGTGTGGATGGTCTATATGGGGTATTTGGTCACAACAGTGTGGATGGTCTAAGTGGGGTATATGGTCATAACAGTGTGGATGGTCTACATGTGGTATATGGTCACAACAGTGTGGATGGTCTACATAAGGTATAATAGTGTGGATGGTCCACATGGGCTATATGGTCACAACAGGGTGGATGGTCTTCTTTGGGTATATGGTCACAACAGGGTGGATGGTGTACATAAGGTATAATAGTGTGGATGGTCTACGTGGACTATATGGTCACAACAGTGTGGATGGTCTACGTGGGCTATATGGTCACAACAGGGTGGATGGTCTACGTGGGGTATATGGTCACAACAGTGTGGATGGTCTACGTGGGGTATATGGTCACAACAGTGTGGATGGTCTACGTGGGGTATATGGTCACAACAGTGTGGATGGTATATGTGGGGTATATGGTCACAACAGTGTGGATGGTCTACGTGGGGTATATGGTCATAACAGTGTGGATGGTCTACGTGGGGTATATGGTCACAACAGTGTGGATGGTCTACATAAGGTATAATAGTGTGGATGGACTATATGGTCACAACAGTGTGGATGGGTTACGTGGGGTATATGGTCACAACAGTGTGGATGGTCTATGTGGGGTATATGGTCACAACAGTGTGGATGGTCTACATAAGGTATGATAGTGTGGATGGGCTAATATGGTCACAACAGTGTGGATGGTCTACGTGGGGTATATGGTCACAACAGTGTGGATGGTCTACCTGGGCTATATGGTCACAACAGGGTGGATGGTATGCATCAGGTATATGGTCACAACAGTGTGTATGGTCTACATAGGGTATATGGTCACAACAGGATGGATGGTCTACATGGGGTATGTGGTCACAGCAGGGTGGATGGGGTATATGGTGACAACCGGATGGATGGGGTATATGGTCACAACATGGTGGATGGGGTATGTGGTGACAAGAGGGTGGATGGTCTGCATCAGGTATATTGTCACAACAGGATGGATGGTCTACATGGGGTATATGGTGACAACAGGATGGATGGGGTGGGTGGTCAACATAAGACACCCCTTCAGTATTTTAAAAGTTAAGGAATCAAGGTTAGGGTTGTGCAATATAACCGGCTTACCTGTATTTACCGGTTCAGACATGAAAACAATACGTATTGCAATATGCTGATCGAAAACCGGTATTTTGACTTGCATTCGGAAAACATCGTAACACTCGGAAATCTTTGGATATTTCCTTGTGTCATTTGTGCCAAATATTATTTACATTTTTATTTTGTGAAGATTAAAAGTTTTTATTAAGCTTAATCAAGCTTAGTGATTTTGTTGTGTTCATGGTTTATAAATCAAGCATTGACTCCATTATAAGTAGTTTTTTGTTTAAAGAAACTTATTGCAATATATTGCAATACATATCGTAATATATGCTTTCGCATCGCAATATATCGCAATATGAACATTCTCTGCAATACCCACCCCTAGTAAGGGTGTTGCACCTGTATAGAATCTGAAGGTTGATGTACCAAGGTAAGGGTGTGGCACCTGTATAGAATCTGAAGGTTGATGTACCAAGGTAAGGGTGTGGCACCTGTATAGAATCTGAGGGTTGATGTACCAAGGTAAGGGTGTGGCACCTGTATAGAGCGTTGAGGGTTGATGTACCAAGGTAAGGGTGTGGCACCTGTATAGAATCTGAAGGTTGATGTACCAAAGGTAAGGGTGTGGCACCTGTATAGAATCTGAGGGTTGATGTACCAAAGGTAAAGGTGTGGCACCTGTATAGAATCTGAGGGTTGATGAACCAGGGTAAGGGTGTGGCACCTGTATAGAATCTGGGGGTTGATGAACCAGGGTAAGGGTGTGGCACCCCGTTATAGAATCTGAAAGGTTGATGTACCAAGGTAAGGGGGTGTGGCAGCTGTATAGAATCTGAAGGTTGATGTACCAAGGTAAGGGGTGTGGCACCTGTATAGAATCTGAGGGTTGATGAACCAAGGTAAGGGTGTGGCACCTGTATAGATTCTGAAGGTTGATGTACCAAGGTAAGGGTGTGGCACCTGTATAGAATCTGAGGGTTGATGTACCAAGGTAAATGCATGGCACCTGTATAGAATCTGAGGGTTGATGTACCAAGGTAAATGCATGGCACCTATATAGAATCTGAGGGTTGATGTACCAAGGTAAGGGTGTGGCACCTGTATAGAATCTGAGGGTTGATGAACCAGGGTAAGGGTGTGGCACCTGTATAGAATCTGAGGGTTGATGAACCAGGGTAAGGGTTTAGCACCTGTATAGAATCTGAAGGTTGATGTACCAAGGTAAAGGGTGTGGCACCTGTATAGAATGTGAAGGTTGATGTACCAAAAGGTAAGGGTGTGGCACCTGTGTAGAATCTGAGGGTTGATGAACCAGGGTAAGAGTATGGCACCTGTATAGAATCTGAGGGTTGATGTACCAAGGTAAGGGTGTGGCACCTGTATAGAATGTGAGGGTTGATGACCAAGGTAAGGTGTGGCACCGTTATAGAATCTGAGGGTTGATGTACCAAAAGGTAAGGAGGTGTGGCACCTGTATAGAATCTGAGGGTTGATGAACCAGAGGTAAGGGTGTGGCACCTGTATAGAATCTGAGGGTTGATGTACCAAGGTAGAGGGTGTGGCACCTGTATAGAATCTGAGGGTTGATGAACCAGGGTAGCAGGTGTGGCACCTGTATAGAATCTGAGGGTTGATGTACCAAGGTAAGGGTGTGGCACCTGTATAGAATCTGAAGGTTGATGTACCAAGGTAAGGGTGTGTGCACCTGTATAGAAATCTGAGGGTTGGTGTACCAGGGTAAGGGTGTGGCACCTGTATAGAATCTGAGGGTTGATGAACCAGGGTAAGGGTGTGGCACCTGTATAGAATCTGAAGGTTGATGAACCAAGGTAAGGGTGTGACACCTGTATAGAATCTGAGGGTTGATGAACCAGGGTAAGGGTGTGGCACCTGTATAGAATCTGAAGGTTGATGTACCAAGGTAAGGGTGTGGCACCTGTATAGAATCTGAGGGTTGATGAACCAAGGTAAGGGTGTGGCACCTGTATAGAATCTGAAGGTTGATGTACCAGGGTAAGGGTGTGACACCTGTATAGAATCTGAGGGTTGATGAACCAAGGTAAGGGTGTGGCACCTGTATAGAATCTGAGGGTTGATGTACCAGGGTAAGGGTGTGACACCTGTATAGAATCTGAGGGTTGATGAACCAGGGTAAGGGTTTAGCACCTGTATAGAATCTGAGGGTTGATGTACCAAGGTAAGGGTGTGACACCTGTATAGAATCTGAGGGTTGATGTACCAGGGTAAGGGTGTGACACCTGTATAGAATCTGAGGGTTGATGAACCAGGGTAAGGGTGTGGCACCTGTATAGAATCTGAGGGTTGATGAACCAGGGTAAGGGTTTAGCACCTGTATAGAATCTGAGGGTTGATGTACCAAGGTAAGGGTGTGGCACCTGTATAGAATCTGAGGGTTGATGTACCAGGGTAAGGGTGTGACACCTGTATAGAATCTGAGGGTTGATGTACCAGGGTAAGGGTGTGGCACCTGTATAGAATCTGAGGGCTGATGAACCAGGGTAAGGGTTTAGCACCTGTATAGAATCTGAGGGTTGATGAACCGAAAGGTAAGGGTGTGTGGCAC
Source organism: Haliotis rubra (assembly GCF_003918875.1). NCBI lineage: Eukaryota > Metazoa > Mollusca > Gastropoda > Lepetellida > Haliotidae > Haliotis > Haliotis rubra. The sequence goes on along the minus strand of NW_025767615.1, from coordinate 420,310 downwards.
CTGTATAGAATCTGAGGGTTGATGAACCAGGGTAAGGGTGTGACACCTGTATAGAATCTGAGGGTTGATGAACCAGGGTAAGGGTTTAGCACCTGTATAGAATCTGAGGGTTGATGTACCAAGGTAAGGGTGTGGCACCTGTATAGAATCTGAAGGTTGATGTACCAGGGTAAGGGTGTGACACCTGTATAGAATCTGAAGGTTGATGTACCAAGGTAAGGGTGTGGCACCTGTATAGAATCTGAGGGTTGATGAACCAGGGTAAGGGTATGGCACCTGTATAGAATCTGAGGGTTGATGAACCAGGGTAAGGGTATGGCACCTGTATAGAATCTGAGGGTTGATGAACCAGGGTAAGGGTGTGGCACCTGTATAGAATCTGAGGGTTGATGAACCAGGGTAAGGGTGTGGCACCTGTATAGAATCTGAGGGTTGTTGTACCAAGGTAAGGGTGTGGCACCTGTATAGAATCTGAGGGTTGATGAACCAGGGTAAGGGTGTGACACCTGTATAGAATCTGAGGGTTGATGTACCAAGGTAAGGGTGTGGCACCTGTATAGAATCTGAGGGTTGATGAACCAGGGTAATGGTGTGGCACCTGTATAGAATCTGAGGGTTGATGAACCAGGGTAAGGGTGCGACACCTGTATAGAATCTGAGGGTTGATGTACCAAGCGGTAAGGGTGTGGCACCTGTATAGAATCTGAGGGTTGATGAACCAGGGTAAGGGTGTGACACCTGTATAGAATCTGAGGGTTGATGAACCAGGGTAATGGTGTGGCACCTGTATAGAATCTGAGGGTTGATGTACCAAGGTAATGGTGTGGCACCTATATAGAATCTGAGGGTTGATGAACCAGGGTAAGGGTGTGGCACCTATATAGAATCTGAGGGTTGATGAACCAGGGTAATGGTGTGGCACCTATATAGAATCTGAGGGTTGATGTACCAAGGTAAGGGTGTGGCACCTATATAGAATCTGAGGGTTGATGAACCAGGGTAAGGGTGTGACACCTGTATAGAATCTGAGGGTTGATGTACCAAGGTAAGGGTGTGGCACCTGTATAGAATCTGAGGGTTGATGTACCAAGGTAAATGCATGGCACCTGTATAGAATCTGAGGGTTGATGAACCAGGGTAAATGCATGGCACCTGTATAGAATCTGAGGGTTGATGTACCAAGGTAAATGCATGGCACCTGTATAGAATCTGAGGGTTGATGTACCAAGGTAAATGCATGGCACCTGTATAGAATCTGAGGGTTGATGTACCAAGGTAAATGCATGGCACCTGTATAGAATCTGAGGGTTGATGTACCAAGGTAAATGCATGGCACCTGTATAGAATCTGAGGGTTGTTGTACCAAGGTAAATGCATGGCACCTATATAGAATCTGAGGGTTGATGTACCAAGGTAAATGCATGGCACCTGTATAGAATCTGAGGGTTGTTGTACCAAGGTAAATGCATGGCACCTATATAGAATCTGAGGGTTGATGTACCAAGGTAAATGCATGGCACTTGCATAATATCTAAGGGTTAATGAACCAAAGTTAGGGTACCAGGGTATGTGTGTGTGGCACCCTTTAGTAAATGTGTGTTGCAACCATTGCATAGTGTAGGTATATTTAATCTATAATGAAAATTACTGTTTACTATTTTTATAATTTTTTGTTATGGGTTCAGATTTGTATTGGCTGTTAGTGTTGGTGGTGTGCAGGTCAGTTAAAGGTATGAGCAACACAGATGTGCCGCCATTAAGTTCACTCTGTCAGATTACATATAATATCTTCATTATTTCTACCTTCACTGCAAACATTGGGAAAGACATCGACACACCAGCCTGACTGACATGGTGTATGTTTGACATTCATATCTTGTCGTGCCAAGGAAATATATAGAAGGTGTGGTATGGGTAGACTTCTCAACAACGGAAATAATGTTCGTAAGTAGATATTGATGGAATTTAGTTCAGAAATAAAAGCATTAAAATATTTGTTTGCTGGCGTTTATGGGCCGTTAACGTTAATCCCTTGAGCTGGGACAATAAGGAAGTAGACATAATACCATGACTTTGTGACAGGTGCCAAACTTTAGACTGGAAATATTCAACTCACACATCATGCCCCAGTTTACTTGAAGAATGTGGCTTTAAACACGTATTACGTTATACCCCAGTGTATTTACTCCTTAAATCTAACGGATTACACTGGCATGTTCACGCATTTGTTCCACTAACCAGCAGTGATAGGTTCTTCTTTATTTGTAAACAAAGACTTCGGAAAATATCGCATAACTGAAATTACTGTGGAACACGAGTTTTGTATCAAAAGTTTTTGTTTACACATTGCCCACTGCAAAACAAAGAGATAATATATGCTACCAGTGTTCGAAATGTGAAATGAGGTGCCAAACTTGGTATCACCTCACTGTGGCCTCCTCGCCCGTTCTCGCATGGCGCTGGTCACCTGACTTGGTAGATAGAACGTTCAACGTTATATAACTCTTTTTCAGTGTCTAGCTCCTTGAAACAAACACTCCGTGTCTATATTAATACGTGAAAATTAGGAGAAACATTATGGCAGTTCTTCAACTCCAAAATGTAGAACACACACAGACATGCTGGGCAGAAACCGTCGTCTAAAATTTACAAGTTTTCTGGCAGAAGTGTGAAATGTGGTCACAAAAAGTTACGCTCTTACCGGCTTGTGAACCAAGCTTGAAGTACAAAGGCCATGACGTCATCATCGCCTGTTCTGACGTCACGGGGTTCTAGTCGCCCGAGGGCTCCTTTTGATTATATTCTGGCGCAGTGATGAGGCCGTGCCCAAGTCTATGTTGTAAGCTTGGTGTCAAATAGCGTCCCAAATATGGCTATTTTTTATTAACTCAGCATATCTATATAAATTAGTAATTGTATCAAACCTGTCACTTTATGAAATACTTCCACTTAATGTAAAAAGGTCCAAGATAACATAACATTTTCCAAACATTTTCATAAGGTTTAATAATAACTTTTTAAAAGTATTTATGAAAACATTTCGTAGCATTTTAAACATGTTTCACACGTGTTTGAAATGATATTGAACTGTTATGAAAACGTTACGGAAATTCTTATTATATTTTGTCATGAAAATACACAATGCCATTTTAGAAAGTGGTCAAAGGTAACGTGTTATATTTGGGATTAAACTTTCTCAGTAAAGTATAGATTCTAGTACTTTTTAGGCGTCTGACTTTGTGTGCTGGCGATTAGGTGCCTGACCGAATCCCGGATGGGACTCAACCCCAAAAGTACTAGAATCTGTACTTTACTGAGAAAGTGTAATCCCAAATATATCATATAGTGTTATATTTTGTAATGTTTAACAAAAACGTTGTTGACACGTACCAAATAGTACAAATGTGTGAATGTCTCGCAACTACTGACAGTTTTTAAATATTATGTAGAATTTTGTGTTTTAAATATTCGTAATTTTAATCTCGTTCTTACATCAGTAATTTCATAAAGAAAAACCTCTCCAGAAAGAGCGAGCGAGCTATTTTTTCATGCAGAAGACAAGTTTGATTATTGTTAAACTTAGTTCTTAGCAATTAATGACTGTATTGTATGGAGGCCTATGTAACTGTAACGGGGAAAAGGAGATAGACCAGTTTTCTTTATATATATTTCAGTGTAGTTTTTATTGCATATTTTGGGGGGTGGTTTCACGCTACATTTGTAGGCTTATACATGCCCAAATATTATTTTCTGTATAATGTGCTGCAGGGTTTATCAGACAGTCAGTCAGTATGTCAGTAACTGGTTTTATGCAGCTTTTAGCAATATTCCAGCAGGGGGACACCACAAATGGGGATTCAAACCTGGGTCTTCAGCGTGACGAGCAAAAGCTTTAACCACTAGGCTACCCCACGGTCCGCCCGCAAGGGTTTAGGGGCAATAAGACAAGCTGTGGATGCCGCCCGTCTTGTATTCCTGATTGAGAGCACCACGCCTTAACCCCCAGTTTAGTTTAAACATATTTTTTTCAGAAAGCGAAAAGGATATGAACAAATTCTTACGAACCCCCCTCCAAGAATATTTGCAATAACAAATGTCCTAAAATGCAACTATCAGAAATAGACACGGAGGGAGATTCACAGTTAAGGGGAAATAATAATAGTAATGGTAATACAAAAGGACTGACTGAGTTTTGGTTTTACGCCGCTTTGAGCAATATTCCAGCAACATCACGGTGGGGGACACCAGAAATGGGCTTCACACAATACAAAAGGAACAGAGACGGAAATTGCGTGCACTTTTTGGTTTGCTTACATTGAGATGTACATGTGTAATATAATTTTTCTTTAGTGTGGTCTGCATTGACGTTTTATGAAAAGAATAGATAACGTACTCACAAAATTACTACCACAAACATCTTGAAGGGTTTTAATCATGATTATTCTATCGCTGGTTGTATAATAAACACTATAAGAAATAACGAGCATTTTAGCATGGGTTACCACCTGCACAGGGTGGATATGTAATAACGTTACTCTGTACTGATCGTAACTTAATCTACTAATAGTATGTAGTGTATTGAGATGTGTAATACAGTAAAAACAGTACAGTTGACCCGATTTGAATTTTGATAATGAAATACAATTTCTTACTTCTGAATATAATTAATTTTATTACACAATAAGATAGTACATGTAAAAAACGACTGATGTCACATTTATCAAGCAATTTATCTTTGTTTGTAATTGAAGAACTCTCGAGTAGATAAGACGACTAATCGAATAAAATTCGGAAACATAAATCTACAGATTTTTATTATTTGTAATTTATTTGCAAGAAAGAGACCCCAACTAAATTTCAACATTGAAACATTGTAACTGACGTACCAGATAATATTAATGAGGCAATTTATAATAGCGCCCCCACCACAGACTTGCATATTTACAATGATAGACATTATTACCCTTCATAACCTGTCTGTGAAGCTGTTAAAGGTTAATAGTCATATGACTTATCCCACCGGGTACACATATTCTGCCCACATGCAGATAAACATTGGCATACAGTATGCAGCACGTCGGCATTGGCATCTACAATACCAGTTTACAGGGGGAACCAAAAGGGGGCTCACAACCTGATTACCTGTCTCGTACGCCTCCAGACTTTATTAGCCATTACAATATCACCGAGATTTCAAAACATTCCCGGCGCCACCTTACTATTCCATAGTGTACATTCTGTAAAGTAGACAAGAATATTTTACTTTTTCAAAAATATAGGTCTCTAAGAGAATAGATATAACCCCCAAAACAGCCCCGAGCAATCTAGACTTGCCAACTTGGGTTGGATTCCTTATTCTGTTGTATCTGGAGGACACACCATCCTAACCTCTGCGGCAATTGACGGTAGCAAAATTCACATATTTTCTCAACATCCGTAGTAAAATACAGACGAATAAACAGCCCAGCAACCATTTGTTGGTGCTCACAGGCACAATATGAAACGTAACTAACCTCGCATTTTTCCAGAAGCTTTTATGTATAAATAAGAGACTTACCACACACATGACATAGTTGACTATGGTGCTGTCGGTAGGGAGCCTGGCTCAAGACACCATGGTTTTGAGTTCGGGTCGGATTACAAAAACACCTTTGTTTCATTTTCCTTCCGCGAAATATGGTTGTCTGACCGTTTCCAGATGCCTTTGAAGAAGATATGCCTAAAGTACATGAAAATCAGAGGCAAGAATGTTTTTACTTTGCTACACCTCCTACTTTGTATACGGCTCTATGAATCTCAGTTTCGTATGTTTGTCTGGCGCTTCAGTGTGTGTGAACTGTACCAATAAACCTGGCCAGCAGTTTTACAGCCCTCAACTCAAACTGTCCCATTTGAACACAGAATGTGTCAACATGCAAGCCCCGTTACTGTGCTTGTCAAGGATGTTCTAACCAGAATTCATTGAATTAAGATGCGCTACTATCTATATTGCTACATTATGAAGTTAAATTCAAATTTTATCAAAATGTGAACAAAATCCAGCAAGTTACCTGAAAGCGACTTTTGGCAGCCGAGGGCCAAAATTGTAGCATTTGGAGACAGAATGGGTCGACATGCAAGCCCGGTTACTGTGCTTGTCAAAGATGTTCTAACCAGAATTCATTGAATTAAGATGCGCTACTATCTATATTGCTACATTATGAAGTTAAATTCAAATTTTATCAAAATGTGAACAAAATCCAGCAAGTTACCTGAAAGCGACTTTTGGCTGCCGAGGGCCAAAATTGTAGCATTTGGAGACAGAATGGGTCGACATGCAAGCCCGGTTACTGTGCTTGTCAAAGATGTTCTAACCAGAATTCATTGAATTAAGATGCGCTACTATCTATATTGCTACATTATGAAGTTAAATTCAAATTTTATCAAAATGTGAACAAAATCCAGCAAGTTACCTGAAAGCGACTTTTGGCTGCCAAGGGCCAACTCGGAGTCACTATAATGTGTCTGAGTGGGGTATTTTTGCTTCACTGCGGCATGGTATCTCAGTGGGCTAGCACTATAAAACCAGCTTTAGTCTGGGCTAGTACAAGCAGCCGCACATACACATACACACGCATGCACGTCGTCATATGAGCGAAATATTCTCAAGCACGACGTTAAACCCAATTTCACCTCACCTCACCTTCATGGGTACCAGGCAGTAAGACTCCACGTACATGTTGCATCAGACAGGACGTCCGCACGCTCCCGCGCATTAAAGACCGGGCTTGTATTGACACGTATGTCAACATTCATGGCATATATTACACCTCACCTTCTACCTCCATATCCACCAAAACTTCTCCGTCCAAACAGATTGGTACACACAAACCATTATGACGACCTTTCCCCTACGCTCAGTGGCGACCTTTCTGTCAGCAGCAGCAGTGGCCATTCTAAGTTAACCACCTGTTCGAGTAAGGCACCTAATCGCTCTGGAAGCCGGCGATCTAACCCACTCAGCCACCGTAGCTTCCACAAAATGTAAGCCGGACACCTGATGTTCTAGATCACGTACTTTGGGTACCCCTCTGGAAATGACATGGCTCCCATGACTGAAGCGAATTGTGAAGGTCCGGGTTAGAATTGCCCTACAGTAACCCATACTTGTCGTAAGAGGCGACTAACGGGATCGGGTGGTCAGGCTCGCTGACTTGGTTGACACATGTCATCGTAATCCAATTGGGTAGAACGATGCTCATGATGTTCATCACTGGATTGTCTGATCCAGAGTAAATCGTTACAGACCGCCACCATATAGCTTGAATATTGCTGCGTGCAGCGTGAAACTAAACTCACTCACTCATGACCAAAGCTATAAATATCCCCCCCGGAAAAGATGCCTCACAGGGAGAATGTGGGTTCGAATCCCGAATGGGACTGAACCCCAAAAGTACTACAGTCTGCGTTTTACTAAGGAAATGTGATCCCAGATATAACACGTTACCAAGAGTACATGGTAGAAATCACACTGACAATAGAATTGAGCTGAATTGAATCTCATGCATGATGAAGTTGTCTCCCTTACTTGTGTTGGGATGCTCTGTATGACATTGTACTTTGCGTGATTCTACAAACTGGCCCACTCTTTACGATATTCCACGTATATCACACATAAAGTATTTTATGTTACTGAAATAATGCTGTTTTAACAGCCACAAAATATACTGTTCTACACCACTTCCAATCATTTGGTCAAAGTGACATATTACTTTGACCTTAATCGACTTCCACAGACAACCAAAGATTAGGGTAATCTTGTGGTTAGCGTGCTGGCTTATCAATCTGCAGGTCCAGGTTCGATTCCTTCATAAGCTCTTTTGTAAGCCCATTTTTCGCGTCCCCGCCGCTGGATTATTTTTAAAGGTGGCGTTAACCTTCCTTCTCAAACATGTCAAAATGTCAAATGATTTCCTGAGGCAAAATATAAATTTGAATACATTTGTTGAGTTAGGTCTGTTTCATCGCTTTAGCAATATTCCAGCAATTCGTGGTGGAGGAAACCCAAACTAGTCTTCACACTTTGTACTCCCATTGGGGAATCGAACCCAGGTCCTCGGGATGTCAAACAAAATGCTTTAACCTCAAGGCTACCCAACCATTTTAGTCACCAATATTGAAGTATGCCACTCAATAGAAGTTACGCACTCCTGATCTTAGCTTAGCTGTCCGTATGAAAGGATATGATCATCCGTAACCTCTGTTGAGTAGTATGTGTTTAAATTGAGAATACTTGCACCAAACGATTTTCCTACAATGAATTTTATGTTTAAATTGTTATATTTATACATTCTTATGTCACACATTGTTTGCCGGAGTTCAAACGAATGTGTTAACCGAGTAATGACGGGATATGGATTATGTGTTAATAAAGATTCCTGCTTCAATATTGTTTAACGTGTTTGTTCATAAGAATCATTTATAAAAGCACAAGCTGCGTATTTCTAAACGGCAAGATGTATGGATGTCGACTTCTTTATTGTGAATAACACGACGTACACGCTCCGAGGTCGACATACATAGTGAGTGAGTGAGTGATTTTATTTTTACGCCGCACTCAGCAACATTCCAGCTATATGGCGGCGGTCTGTAAATAATATTGGAATATTGCTGAGTGCGGCGTTAAACAACCAACCAAACAACATTATTATCGTGGCTATCGTTACCGAGACCGTGATTTTTCTTGTGAAGCTGCAATTCTAACTGGACATACTACATACAGACGTTGGATATACTAGTAGCTAATACAAACATATTATTATTATATGTGTACATTTATACAGCATATTCAAATGTTTGGTAGTATAATGGCCGGTTTTACCCTTTCCGTATTTTCCTAACTTACTGAAATCATTTCTAATTGTCAAACTATCAAAATACAAGAACACAAGTAATTTCATTGAAGGAAATTCCACACATATAAATGAAGAGTTAATTTTGTTAAATGTTAAGATAGAGCGTCACAAAGGCACGCCATTCTTGAAAAAAGTCAAACAAATTGGTTATTATGAATCAATCAAGAGGCTGTAAAAACGTCGAGCCCGTACTATTCTCGATTACACGAAAAATAAATATTGTGACAAACTTCGAGAAAAGATTAGGCCAATGCTCATGATGTCACTCACTCGCTTGAGTGTTACCGACTCGATTGTTTTGACAGTCCGTCGACCTACTGCTGGACAATTGTTCACAACAAAACAAAAGGTAAAATCTTTTTGTGTAGGTATATTAGGGATTTGATTACTTTACTTGATTATCTGCCAGCATCTCTGATGGATCATATGGATCATGGATCCTGGGTTACAATTTTACATTACTCAGAAATGTATAGGTAGAATACTGAATACACGATGGGAAAAGAACCCTGTAATATGAACAACATATGATCAGTTAAAGAATGCAGTTATGTTGGCCTGCGTGAACTACAGCGAAAGGAAAGATATGTTTAGCTGGTTACGAATTCCATTTAAGGTAATCCATACACAGTGATGCGTGGTCATGTGTATAGGAAGCTATTCAAATAATGCCAAGATACTCTTGTTATTGAGATTCCTCGGTTGGGAAAGCGCTCGACAGCAGAACTCTCAGAGCTTCTTGGTCTTCGGTCCTGCCGTACACTGAAACACACGGCAAGTGACTTTGTTCTTAACTCTCAACAGCAGTGAATGGGTACCTGGTAGGATTAGATTGTGATGTGACTGTTAAAAGTATGGCCTCTCGCTTGGATTCTATATCCACAGGGAGCTAAAAATAAAATTCGAGTGTCCTGAGTAATATTTATCTATTGCTTTGAGCATTCACTTCGTGAAAGTAATTTGGTGCTATAAGTGCAATTATTAATACTTTGGGGTTCATCAGGTGGAAGCATGTGGTCTGGGTCGAGTCTGGTCATTATGATCGCCATGAAGCAGCTGCTGGGATACGTCCTTCATCCTGTTGGTGTAGAGATGTGTCGGGACATATTGAAATCCTTATCAAAACCCATCTCAACGTTTACATGGATGTACAATGAGTGAGTGAGTTTAGTTTTACGCCACACTTAGCAATATTCCAGCTATATGGCGGCGGTCTGTAATTAATCGAATCGGGACCAGACAATCTAGTGATCAACAGCATGCGCATCGATCTACGCAACTGGGATACGATGACATGTGTCAACCCAGTCAGCGAGCCTGACCACCCGGTCCCGTTAGTCGTCTCTTACGACAAGCATGGGTTACTGAAGATCAATTCTAACCCGGACCTTCAGGGGTCTTGTTAAACATGAGCAAAGGTGTTTGTAGTTGTGCCTTAGGTCATCGTAGAGATGTCGCGGATAAACTGACTTGATATAAGGTCAGGTTGAGAAATACGATATATCACTCGTGAAGCCCATCAACCACGTTATCCGACACCCCATTGTGGGTATTTGGAGAATACTGGGATTGGCAGCTATTCTGACACTAATGTTATACAGCGTAGTCTATATTATGTGCGATCCATATTCATTTAAAGTGAGTGAGTTAGTTACGTTTTACGCCGCTTTTAGGAACATTCCAGCAATATCACGGTGGGGGACACAAGTAATGGGCTTCACACATTGTACCCATGTGGGGAATCGAACCCGGGGCTTCGGCGTGACGAGCGAACGCTTTAAGCACAAGACTATCCCACCACCCCTCATTGGAAGTGTAAAGGATACAAATCATAAGACATGTCTTTTTCAGTGATTAGAACAGATTCGAAATTGTGTGATACTAGCTGTTCTGTAAGGAACAACGAATGTTCCCAGGATACTATTATCACAATCCTGAGTGAGTGTTTGGGTGAGTTAATGTAAGAGTCACATCGGCTATATTTCACGACATCGTGACGAGAACAATTTACAAATTAAAGGCAGAGATGCCAAACCTAATTTAACCCAGTTAGTATTTTGGCCAATAACTAATGTAAAAATTAGTATTACTCTGACAAAATTAGTATGAACTTTTCCAAAGGATTTTCATATTTAATACAAAAATAGATATAATATTCTAAGAACTTGTTATTAACATTGTACTCACCTAAATGAGTAGTAAGTATCCACATAGAGCTTGGTACTGAATAAAATGTGGTTGAAATTTATTGTGTATGGTACGTATGCTATTTTATAATTTAATCTAATGTATTTTTTTTTGAAAAACCCGTATTGTTTCACTGCTATCGTAGTGGCGTATTTTTTTGTATATATATATTTTTTCGTAAAGAATACGATAAAATCGTATGGGTTGGCATCTCTGTAAAGGTGAATACTTTTTGAATATTACAACCTATAGTTGATGGACAAGTAAGATTGAAGATTTATGATCAATCCTTTTGCACTCCTAGAGGAATGTAAATGTTAAGTCACGAACAGGTTTTATGAAACACCAAGCATTATGGAAAAGTAAATGTTTCCTGAATTGTGTGGAGTTAAAAAACGTATGTATGTACCTTAAATTAAGAAGTCGTGAAAGTCATGATATTCAGTTCAGTGGAATTTCACAAATGTAATGTAAATTTGCTGAACACAGTATATCATTCCACATGTACTGGAGAGTTCTGGAAAACATGACGCATCTGCCATCCCCACTGGGTTCTCCAGGTGCCCAAGGTGGCGATGTGACGGCAGTCTGGTCAAGCCACTGCCACTCTGCAGCGTCAGGATTATTTCGGACTCCAGCCCAAAAACCTGCAATAAAAAACCGAAATTCAGTATCACAGTTCCCTGGTACTGACTTTGACGCCATCTTATGGACTCGGGTAAACAGAAACACCACAATAAAGGCTGCTGCTGTTGGTGAACTCTTTGTCTATAGACGTGTGAATTTTGACCGTTTTACCATTGACATTACATGAAATAATTGCTCTTCAACTAATGCAATAGGTTCTTCTAAAAGTGGCTTATGCGTTTCTTTCTTTGAAGAGTGTATTAATGATGTTTCCGCTTTCTTGCTTCTAAAGCCTTTGTCAAAAATGAGTAGACTTCCGTGGCTACAATTGACTAGTATTTGCATGTATTTGCATGTGTTTATGACTGGTGACACTGATTGGGGAGGATTTGCCCACCTACTTGGGGACATCTGGTGTCATCAGTGGACTGAAAGTTCATTGTAAAGCTGGTCTTGCAGTTGCCCAAATCAAAGTTCATTCAAAAAGTCCATAAAGAGTCACATAATGGAACAGGAGTCAGGGGACACGTCACCAATGGAGATCTGCCGGAAGTAGCGGTCTTCGGTAGGTGTCATCTCAGCTAACACAACGTTTGGCAACGTTGTGGGAAGGTTGTAGAATGGTAACGTCATGACACAACGTTGTCACAACGTTAGTATTACGTCATTTTATATCGTTATGTCACAACGTTATATCAACGTTGCTTATTAACGTTGAGGAAACGTTATGCTTTGGGCTCCTCGCAACGTTACAACAACGTTTCTTATAACTTGTCACGATAATGGTTTCTGTCAAACTTTTCACTTTGAGATTCTGCCTTCACTATCCAGCTACAGCTTCAGAAAACACACAGCCAAAACAACATGCATCTTGACGAATAAACAATGAAGTGAATTTCTGCTTTGTTTCTTACGTACTGTTCACTACTGGGAAAACTGTTTAACTATTAACTGAACATTGTGGCGAGGTAAAAATGATGTATCACAACGTCAGGCCATTACGTTGTGACAACGTCCACAGTCCACAGAACGTTGTAACAGCGAAAGCATAACGTTGGTCTTCCCGATCTTAGGCGGTCCTGGGTCTGGCCTGTTTGCTGGT